>NC_139583.1:10854726-10900192 GCF_946808225.1 Silurus aristotelis
GCACTAAAAGTCAGGTGTCTCAATACTTTTCTCTTAAAAAAAATACTTAAAAAAGATTTACGAAATTACTGTCAGCACCATAGTGTGTCATATGTGTTATTCCCTACTTATTTTTTCCACTTCACATACTGTATATTTATATTAAAATACTTTTTAATTTATATTATTTATATTATTTCTGTGAAAAAGTTAGGACTCTGCAAACACAGTTAAAATGGTGTTACAAGCAATATGAGGAAAAGTTTTGTTAGCTCTTAAAAAAGGAGCTTTTCACAATCACCATTCTAAACATTTAATGTAATAGTAATGAGAAAGTGGTGGAGACAGCATATGTTGATGTCTCATGACAGAGCTAAATGACTGATTTACAAGATGACAAGTCTGACGGAGTTGATGGTGGTATTAGTGTGAAAGCTTAAGCTTTGCAGCAATATCTGTTTTAACTGTATGCTGATAAAGAAGTAAAGGAGCTGGAAAGACTGAAAGCTTTGCTGCACTGTGAACAAAAAGGTAGTCAATAATCCTATATTAATTATAAATATCCATATGTATGTCATTTAGGGTGAAGTTTTTCTTTAATTACATTTTCAAGAGACAAAAATATAAGAATTAAAAATTAGAATGTTCACTTGCCAAAAAGACTAGCGAATACATAAACTGCATGTGCTTGTTTTATTAACCCTTCAGAAAAGTACACTTTGCTAGGGCATACACCTGTACAGTGATTGAGATATACTAACAACTCACACACTCAACAGTGTTCACCTTTTTCATTTTTTGTAAATAACCTATTATTAAATTTAAAAACTAGCATTAACCTTAAAAAGTAGCAAGCTTTTAACTCCAAAATCTAAGTGTTTAACTATTTTTTACATCTATCAGAATATGTTACATAAATCGGAACAATGCATAAATTAGTAAACCTAATGGCTGACATATGATCAGCAACAGTAAATGCACTGAATGCATGGCAAACACCAACTCTGTAAAAAATTGTGTGGTGCAGTGGCTGTCTCACTGGCAAAGCCTTTTACAGGAAAGGATGCATTTTATGTGCATTAATGCTCTTATCTTTAATCTCTTCTCTCTCTCTCTCTCTCTCTCTCTCTCTCTCTCTCTCTCTCTCTCTCTCTCTTCTCTCTCTCTCACACACACACACACACACACACACACACACACACACACACACACACACACACACACACAGAGCTGTGTGAGTGCACCTTTCATTCTTCAGCCCTATGCCATCCTACCATAGATCAATAACCAGTCTATCTTCATCTTCATCCAATCCCAATATTCTCTAAGCCTGCCATCAAAATTTAGGTTTACTCTCACACCACAACATCTTCCTTTACTTCCTGAGCTGTATCAGTGTAGCTAATTGTAGTCTGTTTTTACAATCCACTTAGTTTATTCATTAACACTGCCTCAGCACTCCTTTCTGATATTAATGTCCCTGATCTGTGCGCTCATGCATATGTTTTTAGGCCATAAATACAGGAAATGTTCTTCCGCCTACTATACTGTCAACACAAAAGGCAATTTCATTACATTTGACTGTGCTGTAAAACGAAATGTGTTTTAAATTGCTAAATTAAAAAGAGCTTGGGTATTGTAGCTGGATAAATTGGAAAAGAAAATGATGATACAGTAAATGGAACATTGACAGTGGTGCTCAAGGGTAGACTCAGTGTATTAAGTACAACAACTTTTAGACACTTTGTGAAATATAAGAGATGAGAATAAAACAAATATATCGAAGATATGTGTGACTAAGTGTATGTGTGTGTGTGTGTGTGTGTGTGTGTGTGTGTGTGTGTGTGTGTGTGTGTGTGTGTGTGAGTGGGTGGGTGGGTGGGTTGGGGGGGGGGTTATTAATGTATTCTGTGTATCAGTGCTATTAATTAGTGACTGTCTAAGAGCTGCCCACTTCTGCTAATAACTGAAAATAAATGTTGTGAAAGTCAAGACCAGATTTTCCATTCCAGATTGAAATTGCAATAAACTCAATACTTTTAAGTAGGGAACTAAACAAGAACATGTTGTTATAAGAAAATAACATTGAGGGGCATCAAGCTAATACCACTCTGAAGTGAATGCTAGAAGTTTATAAAACAGAATAACTACATACTCTGTGTGTAATTGTGATAAAAAAAAAAGTTTTACATCAAATTGTTACAAATGATAAAACTGGGAGACTCCTTCCAAAAATGCTAAGTGAAGAAATCCTTACAGAAAGCTTTGTCATATTTGCAATTCTGCTGTTTGCTTTACATTATTCAATTATATACAGCATCAACTATGCTATCAATCGGGGGGGCTATAAAAGTTATGACATATTTGAAAGAGAGCTTTAATATAAATCAGTCATTTGCATCAATGTGAATTTACAGCCCACACTATTATCATCAATTTCTGACAAACAAATTTGTATTCTACATCAATATTGCATGAATATCACCCTTTTAACTCCCAGCATATTATCCTAGTATTCAGCATAAAGGCTATTATTCAACTACTGCAAATTATTATGAAAATACAGTGAAATTAAAGTGCTAAAAAATACTGCATATAATGAGTCGAGCTGTGATTTTGATACTGCACTAAAGTAACACAAAAAGGCTCATCCACCACATGGTTAAGTTTAGAAAACTCAAATGACCAAAGTATATCACAGAATTCTGTTACGTGGCATGAAAAGCTCCATCCACACGAATCATGTAATCAACACACACATTGTCATTAGACAAGATCTGCTGTGGCATGGCTCTCAAATAAGTCTATCGAAAAAAACGCTACCATCTGAAAAGAAGTCAACAAGGATTCCACAGAAGGAAATATGTTTTTAGGGGAAATGGCTGCACCTTCTTTTTATGGTGTGTGTGTGTGTGTGTGTGTGTGTGTGTGTGTGTGTGTGTGTGTGTTTCATTATCCATATTTGAGAACGTAACACTTTCATGATGCATTATTGGAAAGCTGCAGGAGCTCTGCTCTTTTGGTTGTAACTTTGGTTTCCATTAGAGTTATGGTGCTAGGGTTGGTGCTCGAGGGCACTTAAGCAAGTGATAAACACTCATGTGCAGTAAAACAAGCTCTGACACTGTCAGCTCAGGGACATAGATTTCTAAATTCTAACCATCCGTACTCAAGTTCTCTAAATGACACAACATACACACACACACACACACACACACGCACACACGCACACAAACATTGTATACTATACCTGAAAGCCAATTATACACTGCTGTTGTCTTATCACAAAAGTGTTGTGCCAATTTGGAAGCCCAAATATTAAGGATGGTAGACTGCAGATTTTCTTTCCTATTTTCTTATGCCATAATTTGCATAATGTGTGTGTAAAAAACATAATAAATAGTTAAAATTGACAACCTACCAATGCTAGGATATGTACTTTCTGTCTAATTTAATGAATAATTCATCATTTCTAGTTTCATTAATTAATTCTGTTAAGTCTATGAAGATGTCTATAAAAGAGGGAACGTCTATGATGGACCAATTTCCCAATGTGTGCCAACTTGTGGATTCTTTTTTATTTATTTTTATTATGAAGTACAAGAGGACCTTTCCTACAGCTCAACACTTCAATCCCCATATGCTGAGAAAAGCATACTTTTCTACAATTCTACAATTGTCAGAATATGTTAGCTTTTTTCCCCATTGTATAGTAAGTCAGACCATTACATTTTTTGTAGGTCCATCAACCAAAAGATCAGAAGCTCCATAACTGCTTAATATTTCCTATGGTGCAGTGTGTAGAGCTTAAAAATGTCTAATTTCAATTTGGTTCGGTTCCTATATTCTGATTAAAAATGCCTGGCTTTGCAGATATAAGCATATAGGCAAGTGAGTTGAATAATCCTTCTGAATTAAATTAGACCTTTTAAATAATGCCATTTTTACTGTAATATCTCATGAAGCAAAGGGGCTACCACCCTGCATTATTTTTAAGTTGAGCCAAATTAATAATCAACTCTATGTGCATAATACATAGAATGAAATTATTTTATTTATTTATTTATGTTTTTTTAATTTATGTTCCTCATGTGTCTTCTAGTTTTAGAGTTATAAGGAAACACATTGTACAATTGTATAATTCTCACTAAACTAGCTTAGGGACAGACATATCAAAATATCTCATATTCTCAGAGTTTATTGACATCCTGAGGCTGGCAGGATGAATACATGTCTAGGCACATCTAAAACTCGCATTTGCTCACTGCTCACTGTCATAGAGGGCTGAGAGGTAAACACTCGAAATGGTGTGATTCTTGTGGAAATATACAACAGCCACTGCCCCCTATTTCCACCTTAAGTGTTTCCAAGTGCACTGTGTACCGAGTCTGTATTAAAAAGGCATGGGAGCTTGTGCTGATAATGCAAATCATTTCCAAAGTGATCTCTTGAACTGCTAGATGAGACATGATAGATTAACATAAAAAAAAAAAAAAAAGAATTTACAAGGACCCTTTTGCAAAAATCGAAAAAGATGGGGGTGGAGAGAAAAAGAGCTGTAAGAAATACTTCACAAGAGGCTCTTTAAAGTACAGTCAAAGAACAAGAGAAACAGCATTTGTACTGACAGGAGAAATAATAATAATAATAATGAGTCAATGACAGAATGAGAGATTAAAAAAAGGAGGTCAATAGTAATACTCAGCAGGAAATAAACCAAATTTGTGGATTTTATAAAAATAGTTTTTACAATTCACCGAAACAGCGTATCGAAAATAACAGAACAGAGAACTAAATGAAGGATCCACTCATTTATTCACTTGTATACAGTATATTTGTATGGATTTGGTCTTCATTTAACTATGCAGCTGCTCCTAATCTCAGATAGCCATGCCCATGTTTTCCAATTTGCTAAAATATGCCAATCGCATTAACTTTACAGTGCCAAGAAGGGGACCGCTCAAGGAGGAGAGTTATAAACCTGCCGTCATATTGTTTCAGGGAGAGAGTGAGTGGTTTACAGTGCTGTCATATCTCCACCTGAGGGCCATTTGTCAAACTCCTGGAAAGGAAGGAAAGGTGTGGGGCCGCCTCTCAGACTGACAGCTGAGCCATTATGTTCCACAATGCACACAATGCTCCGAACAGGGAGAAATTACACATAGCCATGCATTTCAATATTTCATCTCAACACAGTCAAATAAGAGAAATTAAATTAAACAGGGTAAAATGATTCAGTACAATAACAAGGCCTAGGAGAGCTTCAGGTCAGGAAGGGGTTTAAGTGAATGTGAGAGAGAAATGGGTTCAGTGTGGCACTACTAGTGCTAAGTACCTAGCTCACAAACACAAGAAAGTCTCTTTAACTCGAAACCCCATTAATCCATGGCAGTGACAGTGCTATGGCTCTTTACTGGTGTTGTGCCCCTAAGCACTCATCTAAGCCTATAGATTACCTGTAGTAAATGTTAGAAAATACCCACTTACACACACACACACACACACACACACACACACACACACACACACACACACACACACCAAACACACACACACACACACACACACACACACACACACACAGGACCATCAATTGACATAATTATCAATGTGCAGCTAATTAATGCTCTGACTACACCTAAATCTAACCTTACACTTAATCTTAGTAAGAAAACCTTTTGCTCTTGTAGGATTTGAAATTGAGGGGGAAAATCCTGGCAGATATTCCTTTTCACTTTTGGTTCCTACAAGGATACACAAACACAACATACAGACACAGAGGAATCCATATTCTATTGCGAAATGCATAGGTATGAAGATTCTTCTCTTGCTCTCTCTCTCTATATATATATATTTTCCTCAGAATTTACAACATTTAGCTTCATCGGTATGGCATTTACTTGAAAGATTCCACACTGCACTTGAGGGATGCTTTTTTTTTTTTTTTATCAAATGATAGTCTTTCATTGTTGGCCATGGCACAAAACCCTGTATTTCATTCCACCTCGCTCTACACTAGGCTGCCAGATTCTAAAGCTAACAATGCTAAAGAAATGTTCTTGCCCATTTTTTCCCCACCGTATGCTGTTCTATCAGAGACCAGCCAATTTGCCAAAAGGATTCTAACAGTGAGCAAACAGAACACAGTTTATGATTAAAAAAAAATAAAGCCATCACAAAGTGTCAGGGAGTACCTCTGCAAAAATTACTCTTGTTTTCAAAAATTCTATTGATCACTTTAAAGTAAGTGTAATGCAACATGCTGAGCTTGAATTACACTTGTGCTGCCTGAAGTAAGAGGCGGCAGGAATAACAGCATGTAGGTGAAAAAAAAAAAGAAGAATAAAACATGAGAAAGCATGTAAAGCTGTCAGAAATGTACGCTGGATTTTTGTAACATGTACATAACTCGTAAACTAAATGATATAAACATAACAGCATTAATGTAAAAAAAAAGTTAGGAGTGATGTGCAATTTCTCTACCATGTAAAGCTATAAACATGTATAGAGCCTATGGACGGAATCATGTGGACCATGAATAAGATTTTCAAAATTTTACTTAAATCTCATTTTGACACATTTAATAAAGTTAAACTCTGAGCTACAACTTGCCAATTTGTCATCTGCTGTAACCTTCTCATGCTATGAACAGTAGTTAGCACTAGAGCCATCTGTTTGAAAATAGATTAGCAACAAGTCCACTGTCACAAACCTCAGTCAAATATTTTACTCAGAAGAATTCAGTGGAGATTAATTTCAGTTGTTTTTACAATTTTTTTAACATTGCTAACTGGCTTTTTTTGTAAATAAGTTTTCATAGTTAATGGTTAATCTAGCATTGATTCCACTTCAGCATTGATCAACAAGACAAATTCTAGCCAATTATTAGTTTTAGCTACATATTGGTTATATAGAAAACATTTTAATTCTGCACAATTCATTATTTAAAGTTTTTTAAATTTTTAAAACATTGCAAATTCTTTATTTCATCAGCTAATTTTTTAACATTTTGTACATTTCAAAAGAGCTTAATAACTCGTGTACATGTTTGACTGGATCTTTTCAGTTTTACCTGAATATAATTTGTTTCTAATTGTATTTATTATTTTTAGTTGGGGACAATTATGTGGAATTTAGGACCTGATGCCATAACAATATTTTTTAACATAATCTAAAGCAGGGGTGCCCAATACGCGATCGCGATTTACCGGTCGATCGCAAATGTACTGTGGGTAGATTGCATGACATAAAAAAAAATATTTATATTTATTTATGCATTATTATAGTATAATCAGTAGTATTTATATTGAGTAATTTTCACTTGATCATAAATAGTTTAATTTGTCATATTACTACATAAATACAACTCTGATCCCTTCAAAAGTTAGAACTATCTGCCAATCCTACATATAAAGCAAACTTTGTGCAAATAGTTTTTTTCTGCCAATAATTTTGCATTAGGTATACCGATAAAAGCGTAAAAGATATCACAAGATTTCAGAATAGATATAGATCTTAGCTTATTTGTCCAAGTTTTTAACAGCTGTCAAGTTTCTCATAATAGTTGCAATTAATTTTTTTTTTTTTTGCTCATATGAAGTAAAGTCTATATGTCAAGTAAGATTCTTGTAAATTCTTTAAAAGTTTTACTAAGAGCAAAACATGTTTCTAGAAGGTACAAAGCATGTGTCTTTTTTATACTTCCGCCGGGATTTATGTCAATAAAATCCTATGATGTAACACTGAGAAAGAAGTGCAACGAACATATACTGTCCAAAAGTATTAGACTGTTTCAAACGTGCGTTTAATATTGACTTTCCTTTGTCCCAATACGATTCCCAGCACACTACAAAATATCACGGTTCAGTCTATCAGCACTCCTATCACTGTCTGTCAAAAAGGATGCCCCGGGGAAGCAGTAAGCCAACACTCATGCCATGTTCCAAATCTGCTGTATCCTCAGATCAGTGTGAATTAACAAATGGCAGGCTCAGAGACACGAAGCCCCAGTACTAACACTAACGCCAAAACCATCAGGAGCAGCAGATGGACCACAGCACCATGCAGTTAGGGCAGAAATGGAAGCGCAGCTGCTAAAAGACAAAATGAATCTTTGTCCATATGCACTACCTTGGCTTCTCTGTTTTGTTGTTCAGTGAACTGACTAAAAAAGTCACTAGACTTAAGACATACCAGTAAAACTTTGATGGTACTTGTATTTTAATCCCTGTAGAATATTAAAGAAACTTGGTATTTTTTAATTATCATTTATGGTACAAAATTTGATAGACAAGCTGTTCTGGATCAAATAGGGATCAACATCCAGCAATGAGATAAGCTTGTTTAGTACATTATAACTGACTTGAGTCAATTTGTTGTGTAACCTGAAGTGAAAAGTACTTACACAATTGTGGCTCACTACTGGGTTTTGTGCTTTGACTCAGTGTCATCAAACATTACAGTACTCCTAATTAGATTTCTTAATTAGATTTTTTTAATTGTTATGCTTTTGACCACTTATAGTACTGTTTTATTTATAATTTTAAACAACTCAAAAACATGTTATTTTGACTACATATACAATCATTGTATTTTTACTTTATTTACAAACTACTGTACATTAAGATGCCTAATCAAATTCATAAATATTAAAATAAATTTTATATTTATTTTATAGATGTCAAAAATATAAATTGTACCACAACCAGTTATATTTATTGGTAGGAATTGGGCATTTCTATTGGTAATTTATTGTCCTTGCTTTGTTTTGTTTTTATCTGAGAAATCATACAAGCAGTCATTATCACTTATCGAACAAATTATATTGATTTCAGTTAATTCTTTTCTGTTTAAGTTTATTTAAATGTGTTTTTTTTTTTACTTAGGTATATCTTCAACCCCTGCCAATGCTCATCATTTTTTGTTATGTACTTTTTCCACTGCACCAGTCACAACCAGTAAATAAAACACAACAATTTAATTCCATTAAATTTTGTATTTCAAATTTGCATTGCAATTTTTTCAATGGACATTTTCTCAAAGCAGCTTTACACAGATTTACACAGATATTCCCTTCCTTGTCTAGAACAGTTGGCCCACTGAGGCAGACAAATAGACAGAGTTTGAGAAACAGAAGAGATGACTAAAATGTGCATCTCTCTCTTTCTCATTAGTTCAAGACTGAAAGACTCTAGAGGCTGCCAGAGCTGCTGAGGTGGGATCCTGATAAAGCAGAAAAAGAGAAGGAAGTAGTGTGCAGTATTGGAGAATGAAGCCTTGCAGTGCCATGCTATGCCAAGCTGAGCTAACTGACAGGAGAGACAGGAGAGAGTGCTCAAGCCCCAGACGTGATGCACTTTTCAATTAACCTTAATTGAATCACTCTTCACTGCTGAACGCTTTGTTTACCAATGGGCAGCCAGGAAATGGCCCACCAATCCCACCTGCTGCAGAGTGCAGAAAATAAGAACAACAACAAGGTGTGTGGCAAAGCACTGTGGGAAATCTGGAGGGAGAGTGCTCATTAAAACTGTGGGAAGAGGGAAGACAGTACACACAGATGCTGAGACAAAGATTTTTAAACTTCTAGCTCTATCACACAGAGAGCAAATGTGTCCAGTGTCTGTGTGTTTATCAGCTCCAGCAGACAAATGCACCTGGGTTACAAGCTTCCACATGACAGCCTACTTAAAAGCATGCCTTGTTTTTAATCTGCTATCTCCCAGGGATGTTTAATCTCTAGTACATCATTAAGGATGTCCATCAAAAGATGATGGCGGCCAAGTAAAATCTCACATGACTGTCAATTTTGACAAAACTTTAGCTGGAGCTTTAAATGTACTATCCATGCGCTTCTTCTCATAAGTCAAAGTGGGGTTTATTAACTTTTTTTTTTTTTTTTTTTTTTTTTAAGCTAGCCTTTGTGAATGTGTAAACTAATTTGACTTCTTATTGGAAACTAGTCAATATACCTAATAAACTGACAACATTGAAGCACAGATATTGACAAGGAATGAGTCAAATCATGCTATCGTAACTATAACATGCTGTTTGTAATGAGCAGCTTCCAATGAGCAGTATATGTCTCTATTTTTTTTTATCTACTTTTTCCAAATGTATTTATTTAATAAGCCAGGTTTTCAATACAAGTCAGTACATTGTAGTCTAATTACTGTATTCTCAGCATTTTGACAGTGCATCTACCACACCATTACAGCCCCAGGAGCTGAGCTGCTCTAAATGAGGCTAGACATGAATGGGTGCAAGGAGATTCACCACAGGAGAAAGAGAGATGCTGGACATAATGCTGAAAAAAAAAAAAAAAATACATTTCTGGCAGTTAAACATTGCTTGTATTGATGTTTTAAAAAAGTGAAAAGTGTCTCCACATTCTAAACTGCACACATTCCCGACTAAGAATGTAAAAAAAAAAGTACAATGCTGCACAAAACGCAAGAAAATTTAATTGACATTGCTGACATTGACATTGCTCAATTCAGCAGAAGCGGTTGTGAGTGGGGAAAGAAGGTGGCCAATGCCCCTTTTGACAATATGCTTGGCCCTCACTGCAGCCTCCCATAAACAAGAAGTTCCAAAACTAAGTATTTATTGCCTGACCACTTTTGAGTCCCAATGTGGCACACCAAAGAAAAAACATATTTTTCTAGTCGGACCGTTAAAGGCAATGGGGCGAGTTTCTCTAAGATTAAAAGTGTTTTCCCTTCTGAGCCAGTCTGACTGAAGTAAATAATAAAAGAAGCACAAAAGAAAAAGTAAGAAAAATGCTTTGTTTTGCCTGTCATTCTAAGCGTGCTCCTGTACAGTACTTATATAATTATAGCAGTCAAGTATGCTAGTATTATTGAGAATGTGTTAAATTATAAAGTGAATGTGTAGTTAGCTAAGCACAGACAAATCATTACAATGGTGTTTTTTGCTCTAAAGTTCTCTCCAAATGCGCATGAAAAGTGATATTTCAAACATTTTCTAAATAAGAAACACAAGTAAAGAAAAATTTTTATTAAGAAGGCACATTTAAAAACAATGAGTTGATCTGCTGTACATAATATCATATAGCATCACATTCAATCAAATTATAGGGCAAACAATTTAAATACGTTTTAAGAGAACCTTAAAAAAAACATACAGAATTATGAAAAATTAGAGATCTGTTGGAGAGCCTGGTTCAAACAGCAAGAACACAGTAGTGAAGGTAGAGATCCTGGAAGTAAGAATAAGGGTCAGGAGTCATTTGCTTTTACTAACAGCACCAATAGGTGAACATCTCTGTTAGTTACAGTAGTTTACTTTACCTGGCATGTATAGAAAAGGCCAGGTTTTTTGACTGAAGGTAATAAAAACCTTAAGAATGTGGCCCTCGAAAGAGCCCCTGAGCCTGGAACCTATCCGCAAAACCCCCCTTCATAACCACTGACGAATACACACCCTAACACACGCATATAGTTCAAAAGGAGGAGAATTACCACATTACATTGTAGTCTATATTCCTAACATCATAAAGCATTCCATCTGTTTCAATACACTTAACTAAGTTAACTAGCTTTCACAGTGTTGAGTTAAATTTTTGTTAATTAACATCTTTGGACTAGTTAATTATATTTCTGGGTAGACTTGTGTGTAGCATTAGGCAGAGACAAGTATCCAGTGCAATTTATCTTATTTAGACACTGAGGGTTAAGGGCTTTTCTCAAAGGCCCAAAAGTAGCAGCTTGGTAATGATGGAGCCTTGTCATAACCATTGTCATAAAAAAATTATCTACCTTTTTAGTTGCATATTAGAGTTTTCAAATGTCCAGTTGCCTATCAAATATATGTAGGATGTGTCCAGCCCTAATTACACTACTTAATGAATATACTGCATGCATATACTGTTTCTCTTGCTGACTTTATTCTGGATTTGATTAAAATTACAGCACAAAAATAGAGGTGGAAAAAAGACAATTCTTCTTTGTGAAATTCAAGTAGGATTATTGGTTATGTTATGAAAAGGTATTTTCATACATACGCTGAGTAAAAGGAATTCACTAATGACCAGAATAAAGCTTTATCGATTGCAACTAATGCACTGGTATTAACTGTGCATTAAATCTAAAGGTTGTAGATGTCTACTTCAACACACACACACGTTTGTCTCATTACCCTTGTGAGGACCTTCCACTGACATAATTATGATTAATGCTATGCTTACACTTAAACCTAAGCACAGTAGCAGAGAAAAAAATAAAAACCAAACAAACGAATTACAAGCATTGCCAGACAATAGTTCAGTATTCTGACACATCGAAAAGCATATGCAAAGGAGTGTGGATTGCAATCAAGTTGCAATCTTGCACCGATTCTGAAGCTTCTGGCCAGAAAAGTGCGTGAAAGACATGCAGTTGGAGGTTGATAAACCTTCAGACAGATGGTGTGGGTAACTTCCATGCAGCTGAATGCGCATCATAGCGTGATGATTCAGACCATCATCAGCCGTGCCGAATGTCGAACTACTGTCCCAGCATGGCACAGCAACCACTGTTCCACGCCAAGCACTGAGGGCAACAGGCTGGAACGAGGGCAACAACAGTGTGACAGAGAACAATCTGCAACCCAAGCTCCACACACTGCCACTTGTAAACACTAACACACCAACACAAAGGACAATGGAGCTGTGAAGCGGCAATGTCAGTCCCTATACCTTTCTGTTATGAATATGTAGGTAGAAATTGTAAAAATAAATAAATAAATAAATAAATAAATAAATAAATAAATAAATAAATAAATAAATAAATAAATTTGTAGCATACTTCGCTATGCAGTGAGGTTCTCGGAACAGTGCTGCTAAAAAAAACCTGCACGGGTCTTTTGCTCAACTCCCTATAGTATACTCAAGGTCACACACCTGGCCTGCTCTGGGCAAACAGCTAGCAGTGTAAGTGGAAAGGCCATTCAGGAAGGGGAGAGAGCAAAATGAATTGTAAATTATGAATGGGCTCCAATCTGTCTGCAGTAGCCACAATAAGCATTCTGATACCAACATATTCGAAAATGTGGGCTGCTGAGACTGACTGGTAAATATAGCAATATGAATGCAGCCCAACACTCACGCACAAACACACACACGTACGTGCATACACACAGACACACACCTGGCGACTGTCAAAGACAAGCATAGGTATGACAGGCCTACTCCACCCAGCTTCATGAACCAATTAACCCATCCTTCATTTCTTCCACTAATTAAAGAGAAGCAAAACCTACAGCAGTCACAACACAGATGGAAGACTCTGTTTCGTAAAGTGCTAAAGCATAAGGTCGCTAGGCACACAGACAGCCACATAGAAAGACAGACAGATGGAGATATGTGTCACATTCATTGCAATGATGTTCCTTAGTTTACGCCAGCAATACGTTGAAGCCACTCTCATTAACGGCAGCTTGGCACAGAATCAAAAACAAAGAAGATTGATATTTGTTTCCAGTATCCTATATAAGGAAATTAATTCTACGTTAATTAGATCGCCCCATTAAAAAAGGGTTGGTCTGTCTCAACGAGAAAATTCTCATTTTAAAGACGCAAGAGGCGGCGGCAGTATCACACTCTTTGTCAGGTAATTTATGAGCGACCATTAGGCGGTTTAATACGGTCCCACAAAAAAACTGAAGAATTTAATAGGTTTCTACAGATGAACAAACTTCACATTAATAATGTGTACCGATGACAGCTGCTGAGTCCATCAATAGAGTAGTGAAATGAAAGGCGTGACACCGTGTAAAAAACACTTTAGTGAAAAGCTCTGTGTGCTCTGTCTGCTTCTGAAGCTTGGATGAAATATGCAAGTTGTAGGAGAAATTCTAGGTCAAGTCAGTGATATAAATATGACACTTAAACTTCTGAACAAAAGCGTGTGTTGTATCTTTTCAGACAGGTTGCTTAGTGGATCAGTGGAGCCCTATCGTAAATATTGAAAATCTTCAGTGTAAAAAATAAAACACATGGATTTGAACTTCTGTGTGAAGCTTTAATGTCTGAGCCATGTTTTTCGAATCGGTTTCTTGCGTATGACCTTGTCTGACTCTTCTTGAATTTGCTCCTTGCCTAGCACTTTAATCTGTGTTTGGTCGAATTTTAATTATTTTTGACCCTGCTCTGCCCAAAAAAACTTGCCTTTTTTGCTACTGTTTTTGGATTTGTTTGAATCCTGTTCATTATCAGCATTGACCCAGATTGCCTTGACCTTTGCAAAGTTTGTAAAATAAACCTCCATTATATGGATCTGTACTCAACAGTCTGCTGCGTTCCAAGTACTTATAAATAAACCAGTATTTACTTATACCTGTATTTTCATATTTAGAATTTTTTTATATTTATATTTCATATTCTAAAACTTTCTCTGATAAAAAATATATATTAATAAAAATAAAAAAAATAATAATTATGAACAGAGCGGATTTTTGATGCATTAGCAGAAATTATTTAACTGAGTATCTGAATGTCATTTCTATATCTTATATCCAAGTGTGAAAAAGTAAGCGATGTATCCAAGGGCGCTGACCATAAATGTTAAGATTTTCTTCATATGCAGGGTGACATTCTCAATGCTGATTTAATTTGTTCAGTTACTTAGGAAAAGCTGCTATGTGAACTAAATGCAACACTGCCCGATGTTAGAGAGAAAGCTCAAATAGATTAACTACTGCCTGCTGCTGGAAATATTAAACTACTCACCCAGGGCAATATTCTTGAACAGCGATTTATCCACAAATCCTCTCAGAATTAAAATATATCAATTACACACTCATTTTGTGCAAGAGACGTGGCCGAATTCTAAATTGCAAAAGATACATTATATGAATTGACTTTGCTGATAGAAAGGAGCACAAAAATAATGAATTTCCGAATTCACTTTTCTGCGAAAAGTGAATTACGTTCTACCAAAGAGTTCGGCTGACCAGCTGCTAACTCATATGGCAAACTTAGACAGGCTGAAATGAAATAAAGATTGAGTATGTAATCCACTACAGCTGTGATAATAGTAAGCAATAATCAAACACACACAGGGTGCCTCTTCTGACTTTTCAGACTTTTCCCTCCACATACTTTTTTCCGTCTATTTGGAGGACATGGGAAAGCTGATTACACTTGATACCTTTCTACATCGCACTGTCTCCACCTGGCTTAAACGGCGTTTCTCTTCACCCCATCCATCAAACATACAGGGTGACAGCCATGCTGCATACAGGTAGATGAAATTTATATCGTTTTTTTTTTTGTATCGCCAATCGGGTTTAATGCATGATTGCCCTGCTGTTTCCTCCTACTCTCACAACATTGTTTATTCTCTTGTTTTCTAGTTTAGCTTTCTGCTGTCATGTAGGTGACAATGAACTGCCCATGGCAAATTGTGCATGGTAATCACGCAAATAACACTGTGATTAACCAAACAGTGTCTAAAAGGCAACACAATCAGCTGACTGAATAATTCATAAGGAGCCTTTTTAATACATTCAAACATAATGAGGATTAAAAGGACCGGAGGAAAAAGTAAATCCATAAAACAAGTCTGATGATGGAGATGTAATTTTATAGAGAAAATGTTTGTTTGTATGCTACGCAGCTAAATGCACATTTGAAGGGAATTATTATTTTTTTGGCAAATCAATTCTATATCTAAGCATCCAGGCAAGAAAAGGTCATGTTTTTCTGACATTGGCTTGGCTACATTACAGTACACAAAAATAGTTTGTAAACACTTGAACATAAGATAAATTTGGGTTTTTTTTTTAACATCCCACTTCACATTTAATCACTATTTACTGTTATAATAGCCTCCACTATTCTGGGAAGATGTTCCACTATATTTTGGAGTGTGCTTTAGGCTCATTCAGCCATAAAGGAGAGTCAGTGTTATAATTCATTTAAAGGAATTCAATAGGGTTAAAGCCAAAGCTCTATAGCAGTCCATTCAGGATCTTCCACTCCAACCAAGGCAAACCATATCTTCGTGGAGCTCACTTTATGTTTTATTACAGGGCTTTATTTTGCTTGGTTTTGGCAGTTTTTCCACATTACTGTTGCTATACTCCTTCTCCATCGATTACTTTGATGCTATATTTCAATCCCAACTAGATTACCTGAGCAAATTGGGAACATTCATTTGCTACACTAATGCATAAAACTCCAGGTCATATTGTTACTACTATTCTCTCTACACATGAAGTAATAAAAGTTCCTGTACAACTTTATTAATTAGCAGTACCTCTTAGCATTTGCAGTCTTCATGCAATTTATCTTGTTCTGTAAGACCATGCCTTGCAGGCTGGAGCATGTATGTTGCTTTTATACGATTAAGTACATAATATGTTTTAAAGTAGCAATACCTAATGCACTGTAATGTAATAATGTAACATACCCAATGTATTCTGGAAAGGAACACGCAGTGTAAATGAAATCTGTTTGTTCCAGGCGTCTGGGCTATTGATTTGTCCATCCTGTATGATGTGTTGCATGAATTAACCTCCAATTCTAGCAAAAGAATAATTTACTTTTAATAATCCAATGAAGAATATTTTTTGTTTTTCCCTAGGCAATGTGTGGAGGAAAATGCACTGAAGCATGCCAGTGTTTATTTAGAAGATAGACACTGTGGCTTGATATGGTCTCGGGTACTTATTAAACCCTTCTACAGTCTCAGAGGGGTCTCTCTGGAGAAACACCATGCTCAGTAAACCTCAATGTATCCAGAAATAAACCAAAGCCAAGTGTATGAGCTCCCATGACTGCGGATTTGCCTGATTTAGCTCCTTAACTCTGAACACCTCTCCAATCTCAGAGTCTGGCAGGGAAAACATAAAATAAACCAGAAACATGAATCCTACTGGACCTTGTCAGAAGCCTGCTATATTGTCCAACTCTTTTTTCTTTTTTTTTTTTTCTTTCCGTCAGCTAAAGCAATTCATTTTTGAAAATCCAATTCACAAAACAAAGTTCTGCATTATTGCTTTCATATAAAACAACCCAATAGGTTGATTTTCCTCAAAACAATTCCAATAACAAAAAGCCACATTAATGGCTTAATCAATAATCAATATTATTATATTATATATATATAATATATATATTGATTATTAATCAATAAGTAAAGTCGCAGGCTCTTTTAAAAGAAATGTGCATGTTTACAAACTTTTAGAAATACATCCAGATCTGAAAGTGTCAAACTAGTCCTCCTTTAGGAATATGTATGACATTGTTGGATCACTATTCATCCTTACACTCACATTGAAAAACTTTTCCTTTTATGTGGTTTACACTTTGTCTTATAATAGTTTGTCTGTAATTTTGTCAATTTTGAGCTGGTTTTTATGTATAAAAATTATTATTATTATTATTGTTGTTGTTGTTGTTGTGAACACTGTCAAGATTCTAGCTTTATATGTTGCTATTTGCCGAAAAATCCACACAATTGTCAAACTAGTTGTGGTACACCAAATAACTGCAATTTCATCACAATTGGCTCCCAGAATCTCATTAGACTTTCAAACTTGCTCTTGTGTCTGAAAACGTATGCAGCAGAGGAAGACAGCGGTGCTCTGTGGGAACTGATCAATGTCCGGAGTGCTGAGACTGCAGATGAGGATCTGGCGAGGATCCTGTCACCGGAGCCATCTGTAACCACCAACCTGCTCAGCTACAAGAACCAAACGTAGAAGAGAAACATGAGTGAAAGACATTACATCCGCTGTCCTTTCATCAGACACTGGAGAAACACAGAGCTGGTGCACATGTACCAGAGGAAAATATGAGGAAACTGTCCTTGTAGATGACTTCTTTTTTTCTTTATTTCTATATTTATTATTATCATCTCTCTCTCTCTCTCTCTCTCTCTCTCTCTCTATCTCTCTCTCTCTCTCTCTCTCTCTCTCTCTCTATATATATATATATATATATATATATATATATATATATATATATGTATATATATATATATATATATATATATATATATATATATATATATATATATATATATATATATTTATATATATATAAAAAATGATATTTTATTCACTATGATGTGGTTATGTAGCACATTAAAGCAGAGCTATCTGTGCACTTTGATAAGGGAGGTTCAATGGCAGAGGACTTTTTTTTACTATAATTATTATTTATTTACATAAGTGTGTAAATGTATAGCGTCTGGTAGGAATAGATTCCAAAATGCAGAATGGTCAGAGTGAGAAATTTAGATGTGAGAAATGAGATGAGTGCTTTTGAGTTGCTCTTCATTCAAGCAGGAGGCTACATGGCCTTCCCATTGTATCTATTGTCTGTGATCTATCAAAAAGCCTTGAGTGCAATCTTACATCTTACATTGTTTCTCACAGAAGGACAAGCCAAAAAAATTCTTATTAGATTGTCCTTTTTTTTCTTTTTTTACCTATAATTGCACATAGACACATACATATACACTTTTTTAAGTATAACCATGGTACCTATATGATGCTTAAAAAGTATGTTCTTCATGAATTATTTAGATATTTAAGCTAGAAAATCTTTAAATGTTCTTTACTGGACATTTTAGTGATACAAAAGTCAGAATAAGAATTGGGAGCAATTTCAGGGTACTAATGCATTAACAATGTATATAAGTGTGTTTATTGGCGTGAAGATCCAAGTAGAAATCTGTTGGAAAGCTAAGAATCATTAAACACACAGAGAACTTTATAGAACTCTTTTTTTGTTTTGTTTTTATTTGTTTTGTTTTTATAGTAAATGTATTCGGCTGCAAAAAAAAAAAAAAAAGCATGCACTTTTACATCAGCTGGCCCTGATGTCCTGCAGGAGATACTCATTTGGAATTGTTTGGCACTGTTTGACACTGTTGTACCAGCACTTAATTGTGGCAAAGCCTTGCTCTAATAAGATCTTGAAGGCTTTCAGCTCAAACAGCGTTCTCTCTATAAAACCTTCACACTGGCTCTGTATACTGACAAGTGATTGATGGACATGTTCCCCATGCATGCCCTTTGGAACTGATGTTAAAATCCCAGCTGTACCCAAGTGTGCCAGTCTCTCATCTGGATAGCAGTAAAAACTGCCAAATAAGCTAACTATGCAGAACACATATCTGTTCCCAGGTTCATTTTTCTCTGCTTTGCTTTTTCTTTTAATTTCGAACACATAAATGCAAAAAAGGAATGCTTCAGAAATGACAAAACATAAATGATCTGTTAACCTTGTCTTGCTTTTCTTAAATACAAAGGCATTGAGCTATACACATAACAAATGAAGCAGCATCAGCAATGTGCTGGCCTTGTCTGTAATCTGATGAATATTGTTAATGCGCTGCTATCAATAATGTGTTAAGCAATGACTAAGTAGCAACGGGCAGAGCTCATTGAAGTGTACAAAGTGAAAGTCATTGAGTCCTAGATGTCCTCTGCGATCTGACCTTATCTCAGAAATCTCAGGAGCGTTTAAATTTTGTGATTTAAAAAAAAATTAGCTCAATGGTAATTAAACACAACCGATTAATCACAAGCTTGTTAATGCAGTTGGTAAATTACAGCAGAAATGTTAGGTAGAAGAGTGTCTCAGGGTTAAACGCCTGACAGTTTCACAATGAAGGACTTAAATGTGAGAAGATAATTTCAGTGAATATGAGGATGTGATTATTGCGTTCGGAAAAAATGTCTCTAAAATCTGACACCCACATATGCATGAAATGAGGGAATGTAACATCTTCAAAAAATTATTCATGCAGATTAGGCACATAGTGTGCTGCTAATTAATCCAAACCACACCAGAGAGCTGCACAAAAAGTAAAGTGGTTGTACATAAGAGTAGAAGCTTTTAACAAAAGAAACTTCTACAGCTTCAATGAAAAAGAAAAAGAAAAAAATAAATTATATATATATATATATATATATATATATATATATATATATATATATATATATATATATATATATATATATATACACACACACACACACACACAGTACAGACCAAAAGTTTGGACACACCTTCTCATTCAAAGAGTTTTCTTTATTTTCATGACTATGAAAATTGTAGAGTCACACTGAAGGCATCAAAACTATGAATTAACACATGTGGAAGTATATATGGAATTATATACATAACAAAAAAGTGTGAAACAACTGAAAAATGTCATATTCTAGGTTCTTCAAAGTAGCCACCTTTTGCTTTGATTAATGCTTTGCACACTCTTGGCATTCTCTTGATGAGCTTCAAGAGGTAGTCACCTGAAATGGTCTTCCAACAGTCTTGAAGGAGTTCCCCGAGAGATGCTCGGCACTTGTTGGCCCTTTTGCCTTCACTCTGCGGTCCAGCTCACCCCTAAACCATGTCGATTGGGTTCAGGTCCGGTGACTGTGGAGGCCAGGTCATCTGGCGCAGCACCCCATCACTCTCCTTCTTGGTCAAATAGCCCTTGATGCCTTCAGTGTGACTCTACAATGTTCATAGTCATGAAAATAAAGAAAACTCTTTGAATGAGAAGGTGTGTCCAAACTTTTGGTCAGTACTGTATATATATATATATATATATATATATATATATATATATATATATATATATATATATATATATATATATATATATATATATTATGTGTATATGTTTAGGGCCACCTAAAATAAAAAAAAATAATAAAAAAACCTTTTATTTATCATTTTGCAATATTGATTGAAAATTGAAAGAAAACACACCAGAATGAAGCTGGTGATGAAAATATAAGTCCATTTTCTCCCATGTAGTGATGTTCTTTTCTGCAGTCTGCTTCTTACTCTTACACTTTTTCTCTCTACATTTCTCTCCTATTCCCATTCTTTTTCTCACATCAAAGCAGTACTAACACCCACACAAGGCACCTACACAACCAAAATCGATTTCAAAGAATGATCAAATGGAATAAAGTGATAGAATATTTTCATAGTGCCCAATATACAAAACACCAATCTTACATAGCATGATGTCAGCACACCCTTTGCAGTGGGACTGCTTTGCATTCAAATATTTGAAGCAGATGTGCAGCAGATGCATCAGGAGTTTGTCTCAAGGAAATTAAAAATGTTTTCTCTGATATGAAAAGGTTTGCTTTGTTCCTGAGTCATAAACTGAATTGTGAACGTTTCCGTTCTACTATATATGCTATTAAATGTGCTGTTATTCAGAAATAGCTCTGATAATGCCACGTGTGCTGGTGTCAATGGGTAATGACTCTAATAAAATGTTTACAGGTTTCCTTTCATGTCCAAATATGGAATGAATTATATTGGGGTTATTGTGTTTCTAGGTGGGGTTTTTTTGTTTCACACTTTGTACACTGAGGTATGCATCTTACATGGCCCTTGTCTTTTATTCCAGATGTATTAACAGGTTGTATATAGAGAACATTGCTGGAGGGTAGACTTGTAGCACAGACAGTAGTGTATCACAATCTCTATGGTCTCTAGCTCAAGCCTGAACACCGAGATGCTCTATGGATTTTTCACGATCTTCCTGTGTTCATGTGAGTTAAAAAAAAAAATTTCAGTGGGAAGATATTTGATTGATTTATTACTTTGGAATAAATGATTATTATTTATATCTATATTTATTTGCCAACATCAAATGTTACATGTTTAAGAATGCTAGAAACGTACAGTGCTCAGTCATTTCCTTCGAAAAATGTTGTATAGGCTTGTGGCATACATAAATATATGAATATAAAGTAAGGCTGAATCTATAGCATAAAGTAAAAAAGTAAAGTATAAAGCTTTATCCCTGTGACTGTCATTATAATAGAGGCTTTTATCAGCCTACAGCATCGTATTTTTCTATCCAAACTGCGATATCCATGCTAGATGACAAATCTAAAGCGTAGCAGCGGTTAAAAATGTTTTTCCAACAGAAAAGGACACAGTTTGCAAAATAACTGGGGTTTCTCTCCAGACGAAAATGATCAAAACACAGCAGCATTGCTTTCAAAAAAAAATAAAAATAAATAAATAACAGCAGACAATTTGGTTTGTAATTTTCTCAGGAGAGAATGGACAGAAGAAAAAAATCACAGAGTAGCACCTGCAAATAATGGAATTACCTAAGATTCCCAAGTATACAGTATTTAATCCTATCCATATAGGGCTATTATTACACATTTCCCACAGGCAGCAGAAATAGTGATACTATTGTACTTTTCAGATATAGATGCACTGTGATAAAAAAAAAAAAAATAAAAAAAAGAGCAACATAGCTCTCTGAAGCGATTACATATATACAGTGAGGAAAATAAGTATTTGAACACCCTGCTATTTTGCAAGTTCTCCCACTTAGAAATCATGGAGGGGTCTGAAATTGTCATCGTAGGTGCATGTTCACTGTGAGAGACATAATCTAAAAAAAAAAATCCAGAAATCACAATATATGATTTTTAAACTATTTATTTGTATGATACAGCTGCAAATAAGTATTTGAACACCTGTCGATCAGCTAGAATTCTGACCCTCAAAGACCTGTTAGTCTGCCTTTAAAATGTCCACCTCCACTACATTTAATATCCTAAATTAGATGCACCTGTTTGAGGTCGTTGGCTGCATAAAGACACCTGTCCACCCCATACAATCGGTAAGAATCCAACTACTAACATGGCCAAGACCAAAGAGCTGTCCAAAGACACTAGAGACAAAATTGTACACCTCCACAAGGCTGGAAAGGGATACAGGGAAATTGCCAAGCAGCTTGGTGAAAAAAGGTCCACTGTTGGAGCAATCATTAGAAAATAGAAGAAGCTAAACATGACTGTCAATCTTCCTCAGACTGGGGCTCCATGCAAGAACTCACCTCATGGGGTCTCATAGATCCTAAGGAAGGTGAGAAATCAGCCCAGAACTACACGGGAGGAGCTGGTCAATGACCTGAAAAGAGCTGGGACCACCGTTTCCAAGGTTACTGTTGGTAATACACTAAGACGTCATGGTTTGAAATCATGCATGGCACGGAAGGTTCCCCTGCTTAAACCAGCACATGTCCAGGCACGTCTTAAGTTTGCCAATGACCATTTGGATGATCCAGAGGAGTCATGGGAGAAAGTCATGTGGTCAGATGAGACCAAAATAGAACTTTTGGGTCATAATTCCACTAAACGTGTTTGGAGGAAGAAGAATGATGAGTACCATCCCAAGAACACCATCCCTACTGTGAAGCATGGGGGTGGTAGCATCATGCTTTGGGGGTGTTTTTCTGCACATGGGACAGGGTGACTGCACTGTATTAAGGAGAGGATGACCGGGGCCATGTATTGCGAGATTTTGGGGAACAACCTCCTTCCCTCAGTTAGAGCATTGAAGATGGGTCGAGGCTGGGTCTTCCAACATGACAATGACCCGAAGCACACAGCCAGGATAACCAAGGAGTGGCTCTGTAAGAAGCATATCAAGGTTCTGGCGTGGCCTAGCCAGTCTCCAGACCTAAACCCAATAGAGAATCTTTGGAGGGAGCTCAAACTCCGTGTTTCTCAGCGACAGGCCAGAAACCTGACTGATCTAGAGAAGATCTGTGTGGAGGAGTGGGCCAAAATCCCCCCTGCAGTGTGTGCAAACCTGGTGAAAAACTACAGGAAACATTTGACCTCTGTAATTGCAAACAAAGGCTCCTGTACCAAATATTAACATTGACTTTCTCAGGTGTTCAAATACTTATTTGCAGCTGTATCATACAAATAAATTGTTAAAAAATCATATATTGTGATTTCTGGATTTTTTTTTTTAGATTATGTCTCTCACAGTGGACATGCACCTACGATGACAATTTCAGACCCCTCCATGATTTCTAAGTGGGAGAACTTGCAAAATAGCAGGGTGTTCAAATACTTATTTTCCTCACTGTATATGTACTCTGTATTTTGTATCCCATTATTTGCCACTCTTTTTGCCAAGAGACTGTGGAAACTTTTTTCCTGTTCTTTTCCATGAAAACCAACAGGATACTGTGAACATCTGCATCACTGAAATGACCCTGTCGAACCTCTTTCCTGACACATTTTTTGGGAAATAAATAAAGAACAAGGCTTGCCATTCATAGATTTGTGACATGCAGCTGCCAAACACATTGTTGATTCAAAGAGGAACTAGCATGCATGATTTCATAGTCACCATTTAGAGAATACCCGCACAGAAAGTTCATACATGCCACCAATGTCTTGGGGCTAATGCCGACCTCTCACACATCTTGTCTTGTTTTGTACAGGAGGGGCAGAAAGGATAAGGAACAAGAAGTCCATTTCAATCCTCGACAGCCTAGTTTGGGATCTTATTCTTTTTCTAATTCATCCCATCTTAGAGCTTATACTGCCTTGCAATTTTTCGTAGTTTTCAAGGCTCTAAAGGCTCCTCTTGATGGACTAACCCAAACCCATATCCCCAGCTTTACAAGCAGCTATAAAAGGTGATTTAACAGGAATAATCAATGTGTCACTCAAAAGGTAGCTGCTGAGCCCAGGGGCAGGGCGACCAGATGAAGACTGCAGGTGAATGGCAGACGGATATAATGGCATTTTCTACAGGCCCAATCCTTCAACTCACAGCTTCCGAAAACCTAACTCCAAGTCGCAATTCCATCCCTCTGTAACCAACCCACCCTAACTCAATTTCACAGCCTACTGCTGCCCGATGATGCCTCATCACACACCAGAGGCAAAGTACACAAACCAACATTTCATATTCATGCTCAGGATCAACAGACTGCATGATTTGTTAGCTGGATGGAAAACATACACTGTAGCTCTTACTAACAGGTATTCTGAGTATATAATGGCGATTGCACAGGGTCACTTTTATCTTTAGTGGTGGTTAATACATAAGTCATTGTACTTCATTACTATAAATAAGTATAATTATGAGGTAATGATTCTCAAGTGTTTTTAAGGACTCATACATAACTTCTTACTTTTTACTCCTTATGTTTTCATTATCTTTAAAGTACTCTTTACAATTTTCCAAGGTCACTTCTTCTTGCCTTTGACAAGTTGTTATACATCAATAAAATGACCTTCTGTGCATTTCATTCAGTTTAAAGCATTTAATCAAGTTTAACAATATACACTAACATTATGATAAATACTTATGGCAATCATGTGGCTTTTATTATAATTTCACTAATATACAGTCTGGTAAAGCACACAATAAAATGAGTGCTACATAAAATAACACAGAACTAAGAGATAACACACTTGTAAAAGCTAGACAGACCTATACCACACACAAGCCTACATGAACTGCACATGGACAAACAGTGATATTACCACACTGCAATATACTTGGATACATATGCTGTGACCTTACCATACTATGCAATGAATGAAGCTAGGAGCTATAGCTATTCCTGGGTGACTTTAGTGTTGAGATTGAGTGCCTTTACTCTAATTCAGTAATACTGTTCAATATGTGGCAGTAAGAAAAGCCATATATAATTTGGTGTCTTTTTCTTAGCCACGTATTCCGAAAAAAAGCAGATATTGAGATATGATTTGCTGACTTGTCCTCTTTATTTGCCTGTAAATAATGGTTTTACTTATTTCAATTTGGAAGATTTTTACACATTATTTGTTTTTTTACTTAAATATAATTTGCCAGGACTTTATACAACATTAATTAACAGTTCAATCAATTCACGGGTAAACAGATCACAAGGGTTATGTTTTTAAATATTACACATCATATGAATTCAAACCTGGTGGCAATGGAAATGAAATGAAATAAAAATGTGGAGTTTTCTACTGGGGCAAATGTCATGGCTTTTAATGTCAAAGTGTAATCTATGAATCCATTCTGTTCTTTCATAAATTTAAATGTGGAGCTGGTCTCTGGGTTGACCTTAAATTAAACCAGTGGTTAAGCCTGAACCTCATAACAGCCCATCCCAAAATGTAATGGCCATGAGCATAAGGAAATGAAAGTGAAAAATCCATCATCTCCTACTCACACAAACACACACACACCCAAACACACACACACACACACACTGGTTTGCTATCACCCCAGCAACGCCCATATCTCACATTTCCAAAGAGAATAATAAGCGCCGTATGATGAGCTACTACCCTGCTATAGAAAGCTAATCCATGCAAAAATAAACAAATTTAGGTGGGTAATTGAACTCAAGCAGAAGAATTACAAAAGGAAAAGAAACCAGGGACCCCTATGTGAATTTTCTAACCTTGATGTAATAGTGAGCCCTGCTTCTCCTAACATCCTGCTTCCTGGAGCACTCTAATATTCATGGAGTCGGGCAGCAAGCCACCCCACAGGCATTTATGTTGCCTCATCGGGAGGAGAGCAGAGGTTGGATTGGAAATGCGACTCAGTTAAATCTATACCACTATGTAGTTGCAAATGAGTGTAGAGCTGCAACTTGAAACAAAAAACTGTTTCGAGTTGCAGCCAGTTTTCCCATATGGGAAACTGCAAGACGGTTATCATGGGTCAATGCTTGTTTATCATGCAGTCTCATAGTGTTATATTTGTCTTATGTTACACTGTGTGATAGTTCTTTCGGCCTTAGCATGACGCCACACTGTATCATGACAGTCAATTATTTGGTTATACAAGGGCTCATTATAGAGTTTTACCTCTGTATCATGCATTTCCTCCTCCATGTTTCTGTTCTTCCATGTAGATTTGATTGCAGCCCTGATTTGAGAGCTAGACAGAGAACCAAGTTTTTCTGGACTGTTCCAGCATACGGTGCAATGGATGAAGAACAAGTGAGCCTTCTGACGAAGCACAGACAGGTGAGGGACTAGTGAGGGGTTCTACAGACCAGACCGCATAGGCTGGTAAACACACACACAAACACACACACTCAAATCCACAGCTGGCTATGGGAAATCCAGAACAGACTGTGCTCACTGCACCTGACTGATAAACTCACACAAACAGACCCAGTGTCTATTGGGAGAGGGGTCATTCTTTCCCAACGGTCACGCAGCAGAGATGCGGGCCAACAGAGAAGGCTTCTCCTTTATGAGCCTGTCGCCATGCCCCTGCCAAGCTGTCTCTCCTGCACAGACACCCAGACAAAACAAGAGGAGGAAGCATCAAAAGGCAATGACATGCATTCTGGCACGAGCTCCACAAGGAAATGTCAGCACGGGCTTCAGGCCTCCAGGTGCTTTCAACACACAAGGCTGCTGGTTAACCCTGACAACAGCCCAGTGCCCGTAACCATGTAGTTGCCCGCCTAAGGATATCACAGCCTGGGCAGTATTCTGAATGAGACTGTGAGGTTAAAGGCTTCAACACTGAAAATGTCAACGGAACACCTGATGGAAGAAGTGGTTGCTCTCTGACCCTTACGCAACCAGGAAAGTGAGGATTATTGATGCCATGCCAGGGCCCAAGAAAGTAGTACATTCATCTCATTCATCTGCAGAAACTACTTTATCCTGTTTAGGGTCATATAAATTCCAGTTCCTCCTGGGAACAGTGTGGAAGGCCAGAATGCATTATGGATGAGACAGAGTGTTTTACACACACATGGGGTAATTTAAAGTTATCAATTGACCTGCAGCTATGTTTTTGGGTGCACGCAGAAGAGCAGGAAGAATATAGTGATTGATGACAGTTTAGCACCCCCTGCATGCCCTGTATGATAGAATCCAGGATTGTTGAAACCAGATGTTATTTTTTCTCAGAGTTTTAAAAGCTCCGTGCTGATAATAGCTAAGATTTTGACACGTAGCTAATCATTCCATATTATTAGTGCTAAAAATGAATGGCCTAGCATTTTGTTGGTTCTTGATTTGTTTAATTAGACCTTGCCATTTTGTAAAATGTTATGTTTGAGTTTAAATAACATTTAATAGTTTAAAAAAGAAGTGTGCCGGTAATAATATGGCCTGTCTAGCCAGTGCATCTTGACCCAGTTGATTTGCTCTGGGAGCAAACCAGAAGGTTTAAAAATGTATTTTTCTACAAAACTCCAGAAAGATACACAACCTGCATAAAACTGCATCTGTGAGGAATGTTGGCAAAACTGGCTGTATTAATTGTGTAGAAATTAAAAGTTGCAAGTGCAGACTGTGAAAAAATAAATAGGCTATATGTTTTAGCATTTTTGTAACAAATACATACATATTTCTTCCTAATGAGAACTCTGGTTCATCTTTAATATATAAAATTCCCAGCAAAACACAATGCAAATATTTTCTACTAAGAGAAATATATAAGGTTTTTTTTTTTTTTCTTGGCTTAAATACAAAGTGACTAGTAAATAAGACAGAAACCACATGGGGGGAAAACTGCATTCACACCAGCAATAATCTTTTCACCATGCATAATTCAAGATATATCGTAAGCAGGTGTTCTGGAATTATTGTTAGTTGCCATGGTTTTACTACAAGGCACTGGGGCACTGGCCATTAAAATATATAGGCACAAAGTCATATCTAGATACTGTACTAGTTTTTCTATAAATAAAAATAAACCAAATAAAAATTGTTCAGGGAAACCGTTAACTTGTGTATAAATTGTATTTGTGCAACACTCAATGGTCTACTAGAGTCAGAAAGAGCCAAAAACTAATTCGATTTACAGCAGAAAAAATACCAGCTTTGCTGTAATTGGGTTCATAAAACACTTTGAGCCCATAGCTGCATGGCATCTCTGGATAAAAACATGGATAATATTTCTCAGTGTGGGGAATATGAAGCATGCTACAGCGGTCGTTATATTGCTGTTCTAAGTTGTGTTCTATATTTGTTTTTGCGTTCCTTGCTCAACTTATGTCACATTGCCAAAAATCGCTTGGTCGCCTGACAATGTAAATCACACACTCATTAAAAATAAATAACATAAACTGTAATTTGTTCACGTCTGACAACCTTCCGATTAAAAAAAGCAATCGAATTCCAAGCAAAGAAATGTATGCGCTAAGCTACACTACACTGCAAAAGCTGTAGTCAAATTGTAAACAAGACACATGGGGAATAGAGTGGTTCAGTCATGACAGTCAGCAAATTAGTGAGTGTTGTTTAAATAGACAATGAGCGGTTCTGCGGATGAAGCTGAAAGTTTAAAAGGATCTGTGTAGCGTAAGAGAGGCGAAAGAAGATCACAAAACAAATGAAAACGAAAAAATCAAATGACACATGAACAAAAAAAACTTAACCTGAGCAGGAACACAACGAGCATGACCAAGAAAAAAGTGTATGTTCAAAATGTGACTTAAAAATACAGGCGCTCTTTAACTCAAAATGTGGCACGCATGCACACAGTCATGTGACATGATCCGGTGGCTTCTGTCAAACGTAGTCTAATGCCTTAAACCTGAAATCTTTCAGCAATTATTACTTGCTGCAAATTTCTAGATGAACCCTATATAATCCATACATGCTATAAATTGATTGATTCTACTGAATAACAGACTCTGTTCTCCATCTTAGATTACAAGATGAAAATCTTTTAATGACAGACTTGCAATTCTTGAACATGACTAATTTCTGCCTACAACATCAGCAAAAAATGCGAGCTGCATAAACAGAAACTAGCCTTGGTGTAATAGTGCTAATATGATCTCTATTGAAAACACACTCTAAAAATTTAATAATTAGAGATGGAAGTAAAAAGGGCTCACTCATTGCTGGGTTAAAAAAAATCTAATTTAATGAAAAATTCAGTAAACTGCTCATGTTCTGTTTATAGTTCGTCATTTGTAGCTGTCTCATGAGTTTCACCGTTCTTATATCAGATACTTTTATAAAAAAGCAACCATGAAAAGATGCCTAATGCTGCCAGTGCTCACTAAATAAGCGACTGTGAAAATTGTCACAATATGCGTTCCAAGTTGTCAACAACTCATAACCAAAATTTGTTCGGACATGCAATTTTTGTCTGCAAAAGCAATATGAGGTAGAAAATAATACATTGTAAAGCTGGCTTTAGAGAAAACTGTGCATATAAAATGGCCAATGCTGCACTGACTAACTGCCAAGTCCTTGAGCCAGATTCAGTTGGCCGACTAAATGTCAGTGGGCCGTTCTTACATGGCCTTTGTCTATTTTGAGATTTAGCTTTTAGAAGCCTTGGCATCCACTGTCTCATGATAAAATGATCAATCAGAATGCAAACTCAAGTATACTTTCAGTGGTTAGCATTTACACAAAGCAATTATGACTTACTGACTGTCTTTTTGGATTAGCGATAGCAAAAGAAGCTGAACTCTTTTTGTCCTGTCATAGGCTGAAACTGTTCATTCATTTGCAGAGGGTGAAGCTCTCATTACCATGCTAAGCTCAGGATCATCTGGACTGAAGAGAATGCTAAAGGACCATCCAGAAAGATTAGGAATCTTCTGGCTGACATGAGCTTTCAGAAAAGAGCTGATACTGTAAAAGGCTAAAGATTGGGCAGGGAAATAGCAAAGCAGATTTATTTGTTTGGTTTATCCTAATGGGTTAGTTGCCCTTGAGATTGATTTACATAATCTATTCCAGTTCAGTCAACCACTAATTAAAAAAGGCTCGCATGTGTCTTTGACCGGATCTGACATGCCTAGGTTTTTGCTGCTTGATATAGATGACCCTTCCAGGGAAACATCTGTGCTTTGATAGTGTGTGCATTTGTACTGTCAGAGTCATTGCTCTGAACATGAACTAGGTTTAGAAAAAATTAAAAAGGCACCCACAGAAGAACCTATAAACAAGGTTACCATAAAGTACAATAAAAAAAAGGTTAACAAATACATTTCTTTGTAAAAATAAATATTTCTGTTTAATGAAATAAATAAAAACCAAATTCACTGAGCTCCACTAAGGAGACACCGGAGCATAGCATTGAAGCACTGAAGCCCCGAAGCTTTTCATAGGCCAAACCATGCCATAAATTTCCAGAGAGAGTCTGTAACAATGAATTGCTGCAAAATCATATGCAAATTTTGATTAATGCAAAGCACCTACGACTTTCACCAAGCACTTCACAGCTGTTTTACATTTACTGACACTCATAAAACTGAAAACAATGAAATGCCTATTAAATGGACACAGTATGCTAAATCTGCTAGTAAAGCAGCCATTGCACCACCCAAAGGGTTCTGACTCACACTTCCTTCTTTTAATTGGTTTTAATACATTTATGTTAATTAAGCGGGTAGTCTCATTTGTCATTGTTAATATAAAATATAAAATAATATACAATTTTTGATTTTATTCTGTAAATTTAAGTTACTACTATGTAACTATGAAACAGCTATTCTTCAGCTATGAATGAACACCACATGGTGTCATGAACACCACATTTCTGTTGCCAAAATTGTAAACTTACAATTGTATAGGAGGTCTTTATATGCTAAAGCTAAAGTCCCAGAGAGAGTACAAGTATTCAATTGTTCTGCAAAAAGATTTGACCTCAACTCCACTGAAAATCTTTGGAATGAACTGAAACACTGGTTGTACCCAAGGCCTCCTCACCCAACATCAGTGTCTGACCTTACTAATTCACTTCGGCTTTATGTGCATAAATCTCCATAGCCATGCAACTGGAAAGCCTTCACTCCTGAGTGAATGGGATGTTCAAGAAGAACATATGCTGGTAAAGGTAATGTGTCTATAAACTTTGGCTATAATGTGGCTATAAAAAGCCCACTGTTGGCTAGTAGGTGCATTATGGGGTCAGGATCTTACACTTGGCTTCACAGAAGAGCTAACAACTACAGCACACTTAAAATTCGCTCAAACATATTCCCCTACCCTCTATTTCTGATCTCTTTGCTGATTTGAGCTATTTTCTCCAAACTTGGCAATATCTTTCCTAGGAGGCAGTCCTCTGATGCACTCTGTTTAAATAGCCCTGATACCCCTGCTCTTATACCTTCCCTCCTGAGTAGCTGGATGGATCTCAAGTGGACTGTCTCTATCCTCAATCCAAGCACTTGCTCTTGATCACACAGAGAAGAGCAACTCACAGATCCCATACTGCTCTGAGACAAGGTTTATATGTTCACTAAAGGGACAGTCAACCCTGAGGCACTGAAAGAGAGCCTGGCTTGAAGTTTCCCTTATCCTGCTTGTCTCGCCCTCATTCAGCATGATACCTTGAACTTAGTGCCCTTTTGGCAAAAATAACTTTACAGCTGTCAGTTCAAAATCTATGAAGTCCATCACAATTTTACTTGATGGTTGTCAAGCCCACTTCATTTTATGAAACAAAATAATAGACTACGATTAACCTATACTAAGTCTTGCAAGCCAGACACTCCAACTTCTTTAAAGTCTGGCACATTTCCTCATTTTCACCGAGCACTCGAATGACATGTCAAACCACCACCCACAGGCCATTTCCCATAACCTGTCAGCCATCATGTACAATAATCCTGTTGATTTTTAACAAAACTTTCAAGTACGTTTTTAAAAGGACAATTTATATACTATAAAAGAAATAAATGAAATGTACGGTATAATCCATGGTTAGGTGATAGACCATTTCAATGCCTGGCACAGAAGATGAATAACATTAAAATGGTGTTACATGTGATGGTTTTCCATGGTCATTTGCCAGAATTGGCAAGTTAAAGCTGCATCATAAGGGCAAAAGTCTGTGGACACATGACCATAAGATTCTATGTGCTTAGTGAATGTCACGTTCCACAACTACTCCCCATTTGCTATTATAATATCCGCCACACTTATCTAAAGATGTAACACTTGATTTAGTTTGGAGAAATTTGTGCTCAATTAGCCATGAGTCAAGTCTGCATTCTAATTCATTTCAAAATGTTTAATAGAGTTGAGGTCAGAGTTCTATAGCAGACCACTCAAGCTCTTCAACTCCAACCCATGTAAACCATTCCTTCACGGAGCTCACTTTGTGCACTTGTGTCATGCTGGAACAGGTTTGGGTCTCCTAATTCAAATAAAAGGAAAATTTAATTCTACCATATCCAAAGACATCTTATACAATTGTGTGCCTCCAACTTTGTGGTAAATGTTTGAGGGAAAACCGTAGTGTAACAGTGATGCTTACAGTGCAAAATTGTCCAAATAATTAAAAATAACGGGTAAGTTTTGCAAAATATTTTATATATGGGCCATTTGATTTGGAAGTCTGCATGCTATAAATCATACACAAAGTAGTGCAATAAGATTTCTTTATGTGTATGAATATTAGTACATTATATAAATATTATAAGAGAAAAAGGTAGAGAAAAAAAGAGAAAAAGAGAAAGAGAGAGAGAGAGAGAGAGAGAGAGAGAGAGAGAGAGAGAGAGAGAGAGAGAGAGAGAGACAATGTCAATGACACAAAAATCATCCATCTAGCTAAGTGAGTTCATTAGAAAATGTTTACAATAGCTGTCTCACTCTGTGTATATAATTGTTACCATGTGCTACTAAGGTTACAACTGTTTATAAGGCATTGATTTAGAACAGTGGTCAAATTAAAGTGCCAAAATTACCTTCTTGCCAATCAGATTCAAGTATTCAGACTGACCATGGAATAACAATTAGTCATTCATCAGATCGTTGTGCTTGATGCTTTGGCTGCTGCACCTGCAGATATTCGACACATTTTTAATACCTGACTTGAGGAATATGAGATAAAGACATAAGTACTTATGAGAGGTGCAGCAAGTAGCATTGACACCTCACAGCTCCCTGATTTGATCTGGTTTGTCTGTATGGATTTTCACATGTCCTTATGTCCATGTGGGCTTTCTGTAGCATTGTCTTAAATATAAAGCAATGGTCTGTGTTTGTGGAATATTTCACAACAATCAGAATGCAGAGTGGAAGATTGAGAAAGTTTCTGCTTTTCAAAAAAGTAGAAATAAAGAGAAAAAAGGAAAAGCAACCCCCAATATAACACTAAGCATTACTAAGCTAAACAACACTTAATAACAACATCAGGTTTTTCTAGACTAAATAACAGTCTCGACTTTTACTTGAGTGTAATATATTCTTGACCCTCAAAAACAAATAGAAGCGGTCAGTTTCACTCCCACACAGGAAAGCAAAACCTTGATATGAGTGACCCATCGATTGCAAACACCATGACTGTCTACAAATTCAATTAAAGTTTCATTTCACGCACTGTAATTATATTGTACTGGTGCCATTTAACTGAAGTGTTTTCTAGGTTTGATAGAAAAAAGCTATTTCATATGTAGTGATAAATGACAAGCTGCATTTCCTGTGAAGAATAAGCGCTAGTGTTGATTGTTTATAATTTTAGCTTAGTTTATGGTATGGAGATGAGCACAGATAATCAATGAAATGACCAGGCGATCATTTCACACAGTTGCGGTAGTGCTGAATTAGTTTTGTTTTGGACGCTTTCCCAGAAACACCTGTTAAGGGCTCATACTGATCCTACAGCTGCAGTATGTAGAATGTGGAAACGATCCAATCTTTATGCCAGCTAACAGCATTTGATGAAGTTGGTAGCAATGTAAATTAACTTTGGAATGGAGACATAAACTAAAGCAAAATGTTGTGAATTAGAACAAGTTTTGCTTTGGGTATTTTTTGTTTTTTTACAGGTGCTCAACTTTATACATCTATCTGTTTAAATACTGTATTAAAGTAAAAAAATCTTAGGGATGTTTGCAACTTGGCTAAATGAATTCAGTTTGAAACCTGGTCCATGTTTAATGTATTTTAATGCTAATGCTTATATACTCACCCTCAGCTATGGTTTATAAATGATCTAATTATGATTCTCAGAAGTCGATGGTGATTAGAAGAGGTCACTTCCTCCAGCTTTCATTTTCTCAAACAAAGTATGAAAAAAAAATTCCATCTATTCCACAGTAGCATGTATCTATTGGTTATAGAATAGAAAAACATAATCGGAGACATAAAGAATTAACCTGAGGCTGAGAGATGCGGCTGTCATTGCCCATTCCAGCACTACAACTCAGCCTGCTCTGGTTCACCAGTCTAGCTATCACCTCCAGGCAACAGCAAAGAAATGCACTTACTCTCTTTCTCGCTCACTCAATTCTTTTGTGTCTACATGTAACATTGTCTATATCTACATCAGTGCGAAGAACAAAAGGTTGTTCTCCTTTATGGCATTTGTGGACCTTAAGAGTAAATCAGAGAGAGAGAAGAAAGAGGTCAAAGAGGAAAGAATGATTACAGCCATAAGGGCCTCTGACTTTCATAGAGGTGATGGTAGAGGCTGAAGGTCTGAACTCTTGAGAATAGCAGTGAAATGCAACCAGGCAAAAAATCAAACACTTCTGTCTAAGAAGACACCAGCAGGCAACCCTCAACTTTTAATACACACAGCTTGAAGAAAAAAGAAAATAAGAATTAGTACATTTCTTCATTCTGTCAAAGGCATTTATGGAAAGTTTAGCCTCTCAACTAAGCTTTAAAAGAACTGGATTTGAAATATGGGTTTTTAAATTTTTTCACTACATGACAACCAAACAATATTTACCTACCGTCTATAATATTTACTCGGCTCGCAAATCGATTGCCATTTCCGTCCCTGGTCAAAAACACTTCAGGGTTAAAATCAGCTACAACTGCATTTGCTGACATCTCAACAATTCTGAAAATGACAGTGTCAAGGGCAATCATTGCAGCTTTTAAGCTGAGCTGGCTACCTTACTAAGTGCATTAGGATATTCTCAAGCACATATAGCAGCACTAAGCGGTCTCGAGCAAAATATATTTAGTTTTTTTTCTTTGCTAAAAACATTACAAGCAAAAAAGACTAATGAATGCTGGCAGACTTGCATTCAATCAATACTTCATGTAATGAACCTTGCGATGTTTCAGTGATTCGTGACCTAATGAATTTATTAGATATGATGGAAATCCATAAACTATCAATGTAACGGAGAAAGAAATGAATAATGTTTAAACCTCAAATTTTTATGGTGAATTATTACTAAATAAGAATTCAATTGAATAAATTAAAAATGAAACAGTAGTGATGATTAAATGTAGTAAATAAATAATTAAATTTAACAGATTCTCAAAATATACTTGGAATAATTGTTTTTTAGAGGAAAAGCCTACATAGATAAAGATGCAGGAGGAGCTTCTGTAGTATCATTATAACGTATAAATATTGCAAAATGGCACGATGACACAGAAAAAAGAGAATAAAAGCTGAAGCTTTTTTCTATAACCAGCTCTAAACAACATTGATGCAGGTGTCTATTTAATGCCATGAGTGGTCCATGCTTGTCACTGGGCAGTAGCGCTAACAAATGTTTTTTAGATTGCATCTGGGAAGACCCACTGAAAGGCCGGTCAACTAGATGAGCCACACTAAAGCTCATTCATCTGTCAAAATGCCTATTACGGCAAGCAATTTCATGCATATGAAGCACCTCACTGTAAAATATTCACAATTAAACTTTAGTTTGTCTTTTTTTTTTCTCCGATACTTGAAGCCAAAGACATTTACATAAAAACAGCTGCAGGTAGAGTCCCCATGGAGAACACTGAGGTTAAGTGCCTCACTGCAGTGGCTATCAGCTGGAATCAAACTTGACATCTTGAATCTCAGCCAGATTCTCCTTGTGCTTGTCTAGCACAACCCCGAAAATACAAATTGACTTTTAAAGAATAAAAACAGACACTGTAAACTAGGCCAAACATTTCAAAGCCCCATGACCTTGTTAGCTAAACCAACAATCTTATACTGCAGCGCCATGGAAAGCTTGATTATGATTGGTCAGAAGGTGTTTTGTGATAAACAGCAACTCTGATAGTAGTGCTAGCTACAAAACAAATCACAGATTGCCATTTGTGCGTTTACTTTCACGTATCCATTTAATTTATAATAATAAAATAAAACTATTGCACATGTACTATATCGAACAACAATTAAAGCACATATTTAACAATGCAGTAAAGATTTCTGTATTAAAACGTATTTTTTCTATATCAATGGAAGGAGTCTCTATTGTCAGTGCTTTGTACCAGAAACCAAGGGATTAACAAAAACAAAAAATATTGTCATTTATAATATATATTTTTTGGTTGTTTGTTTTACTGAATAAAAAAGAAACTTAGAGGGTGATGAGGGGAGAACTGTTTATAGCTGTTATAACATACAGCCACTAGGCATAAACTTTAGGCCACCTGCCTTATATTGTGATGGTCCTCCTTCTGCTGCCAAAACAGTCCTGAGCTGTTGACCATTATCAGCATTAACTTCTACAGCAAATTAAACTACAGTGGCTGCCCATGACCCTGTCGCCAGTTCACAACCGTTCCATCCTCTGACCACTTTTGATAGATACTGATAACACCGGGAACACCCCACAAGAGCTACAGTTTTGGAGATGATCTGCTACCCAGTCGCCTAGCCATAATAATTTGGCCTTGTCATACTCAAATCCTTATCCTACCCATTTTAAATTCTCAACTTTGAGGACAAAATGTTAATTTGCTGTCTAATATATCCCACTAACAGGTACCATGATGAACAGATAATCAGTGTTATTTACTCACCAGTCATGTTCTGTCATAATGTTATGCCTGAGCAGTGTATGTGATAATTTGTCTCTTATAGGTTTCACAACATTAAATGTAACTATAATCATTGATTGAAAAGTTTCAAACACACAGATGAAAAAAATCATGAAAAGTTTTGAACACATCATTTAAAACTTAAACATATAAAAGGGTTAAAGAATACAGAAAAAAAACAAGAGGGCGTAAGTACATTATTTAATTTAGTTAGACAATCCATAGAGTAAATCCATTTGCTGCACACTGAATAATAGCAGTCTGTGTAGTGTGGGTGTATTTTCTTTGTATTACACATAACATGTATACAGACTATGATTGGCCTTGACGAAGTGTCTGGCTGAAAGAGAGTGTGGGTGAACACTTCTTGTTTTTAGTATCTGCATTTCGTATTGCAATTCCTTATTGCACTTATTCCTCATTGTTCCTCTTATAGTCCACATGGGAAATAAAGTACAAGAAATCAAATATATCACATAGTATATTAGTAAATAAATATACATAAATATGAATCTGTTCACATCCACTAAGAGGTTAAGTGCATATTGATCAGGATTTTTTAATAGCAAGTATATGGCACTTGTGCAGGAAACTTCTTGTTTGTAATCAGTAATTTAAACTATACTTTCCGTTTAATTGTATCTCACAAAGACAATACCTTTTATATGCTTAAATCGCTAATAGAAAAACATATTTATTGGCAAGAAGACCAGACGCGGCTGAGGTGATTCGAACATCGTATACGGTCACATATGTGGGTGAAAAAAAAGCATTTTTATCAAATTTTCAAAGTTCAAATTTTTATTTGATAATTGAGCTAGAAATTCTACTGGCAGTTTTTAATGCTTGTACTGTATGTTTATGTGGATCCAATCTGCATGTGTCATGGACAGAGCAGAGGAATGAAGGTAAAATCAGCTTTTTACAGGGGCAGGAAATTGTATCCAGCAAAGCGTGTAGAGTGTGCAGAGGATGTGACAGGCTAGACATGAAATTCTAATGAAAATCATATCCAGCGGCATGCATGCATATTTGGCTGCATCAAGGGCACAAAAGGATCCGCCCACAAATATGGATCGAACAATGCTTAAATAAGCATCAAACTGCAAAACTACACAAATTCACAAAAAAAGGGTTATTTAAAAAAGGTCTGAACTGCAATGCTGACAACTTAAGTCTTCATTACACAAGAGGTTCCTGAACCTCGGAGACTATTAATATCCTATGTAGTGCAGCCTCTTGGTCCTACTATTAATAAAGGAAACCTTTAATTAAAGAATGTCTCACCTCACAGAAATAAAATGAAGGAAGAACTGAGGAAAAAACTAAACACTTCACCTCTAACCTGATGTTGCCTAAAAATATCCAGCTCAGATCATTGAGCGCTAATGTCATCCACTGACTCCTCAGCACTGCTCCCAGCAGTATTAATGTACAGTACCATACTGCATGCCTCTATTGGCTACTGCCACCTGTATAGAGCACAGCCAGAACTTGTGAGAGCAAACAAAAAAGTCGCTTGACACCCAGCTGTACACACGTACATTCCAACTGCCTCCAGAATCCTATCAGCTCAGTCACTCCCACCCATCTCTCCTCCGCAGCAATACCCCCAACAAACCTTCCCCCAAAAATAGGCAGGCAAAGCTGCTTAATGACTAAGACACCCGCAGATTTTTAATACGCTAATCAAGCAAGCGTCACTGCCACATCATCGTCATGCCTGAGGCTTTTGTATTCGAGCTAAAAGGTTGCGCCAGCTTTGAGGATTCGCTGTCTTTTCTTGGAAAAGTACATGCTGCTTCAAAGCATTATAGATGTTTATACAAGGATAGGCTTACTGCTCTGTAAAACAGAAGACGCAGCTTTTCAAAAGCGCAAAATACTCCACTTTGCAAAACTCTGTCCTTTTTTGTAATGACACTGTATGAATGCCGGGGCTAGGACTTAGTCTACACATTGCCAAGGAAATGAATAAAAATGATTATCACCCTTCAGCTAAAAACAGACCTTCTCGTGTAATATAAATATTGTAAAAACAGGCCATCCAATAAACTTAAACCGGACAATGAACCCTCTAGAAAAAATAGAGGGTTACACCCATTACACCCATTGCCAACTGATTACTGACTACTATAGTCACTGCGATTTAGCTCTGGCTTTGTTTGAACTTAGACAGATGCTGAAGCACTTATCACTTAGTTTGTCCTGTTTATGTAATACCACATCTGTACACTCTGCTTACACAAAGCAGATTTAAAAGTTTTGACTTTCATGCAAATACCATCATAAAGACAGTTGTGCTAAGCTGCCTAATAAGCAGCGCTAACTAGCTAAAACTGTAAGTCAGTATTATTGTTCCATGTGGACGCATTACATTTTGGAAATCTGAGTTCATCATTTGCTGTTTCCAATACTTTCAGCTTGGATTTCCCATTAATACATTGGAATGCAGCAAGTAAGAAATGGTTGCGCTTTTGATTTAATGCGCTAAGTGCAAAATCTGCCCATTGTCACTTCTCCTATTACACAACATGGTAACTGTACAAACAGTGTTACATTGCAACAATTAACTGCTAGCATCTAGCAAGAACAACAAAATAACAGCACACGGCAAAGCAGAATAATCGGGTCACAAATATTTTAATATAAACATATTATTGCATTTACCCTTAAAATTGTGATGCCACAATCTTTGTTCCATGAGTACATATTAAGACTTTTTTTTACATTTGATATTCCATAAAGTGGACATTTCTAGCTAACGTTTGAACAAAATGTGCAATCTTATTTCAAGGCAAAGCTTTAAACTTCAAAATATAGATCATGATTATAAATCCTCTGTCAACTTAAAGTCTCTGAACAAAGAAGACCAAAATTAAATGACATTTTCCATAAATAATTAAATAAATATGTGCTGCAATCACTGAATGGTTTGTATTAGAAATACTAGCCACTTCATACACTGTACATCAAATTGCTGAAAACTAAGACTTATCAAGAAACGTGACAAAAACATGATGATGCATTTTCAAAGAATGCAAGAAATGCTAGCTGGATAAATAGCTGAGCATCTTGATTAAATTAATTTAGCCAGGTATTGGTGTGTTTATGCACACTCCATTTAGATGTTCAAAGAAAGAGAGGCTCAAATGCACGAATACCAGAGTACTGGATAGTGTTTACAGGAATGCAGCTAAAGTTCAATCCAAGTGCCAAGCTTTGGCACTCTTCTAGCTCTCATTTTTCCATCACCTTGAATAAAACCCCAGGCCTTTTTCTCCTAGTCGAGCGGGAAACGCTCTCCAGGCAGCTAAGATATCCTGAGCTCTGTTCGCATTCACAGAGAGCTAAAACGATTGGTGTTGATTCCTTTGAGAGCCAAAATTATTTTATTCGCAATATGTATCCAATTACAAACTGGAACACACAATCACACATAGTGATTTGTCGTTCAGCCTTGTCTTACACTTCTGCTGATCCCAGAAGAATCAATGTCACTATGTCGCCATCTAGGTGGTGGGAGTGGATAATGCAGAGACAGAGTGGATACTGTGTCTGACTGATCCAGCCAGGTTAGGACATTTGGCTTAGACAGAATTCTAAGGATCAGTGAGAATTAAAGACAACAGAAGGAAGATTGAGTGGGATGAAACAAAAAAACAGTGGTGAATGGCGGGCTACACACACAACCGCCTGTTCCCACCGAGTTACACTGGCAAGCTAAGAGCAAACATGACCTCTGGCCACAGTTTAGCCTATATGAGAGACAGGGAAAAGCAGGACAGCACTCAGACATGGTTGATCGCTAAACCTGGGCATCAGTCCTGCAAGCAAGGCATCTAGGATTACACTGAGGCTTCAGTTTCTGCCCTGTGAATTGACTGTAAATTGATTTCCAGACTGTGAGTACATTAATGCCCCAGTGAGGTGGTTGTGGCACAGACAACCCAGGTATATGTGGATGGATTTCAAACAGACGCAATCCATCATCCGTTGAGTGTGAAACTATGTTCGCAAGATGGGTGAGTGAGTGCATGTATGTGTGGAAGACCAATGTTTAACGCGGATGCTAGAATGGGCTCTCTCCCACTAGACACCCTCTCTGTCACAAACAGGAACATACACACACACACACACACACACACACACACACACACACACACACACACACACACACACTATACAAATGGAGATGCTCTTTCTGCTATGCAAACCCTATCAGTCCTCCTATTAGTATTCTCTGCCCTGCTTTTAACAACTGTGGGAATGTGCAGCATGAGCATCTAGAGATAAACATGCACCCTGTTCACCATGACATTTCTACCCTATTCACAGCCAAATCAGTCTCCAAAGGAAAGAGCCAAAGAGACAGCATCGGTCTCTGATTGTTTCAGATAGCAATCCCAACACTGCCTCCGGTCCCACAGGGGCGGGTTTACTAAATCAAGTATGCACACACAAACCCAAAGCGATGGAAAAAGGGAAAGCCATTCTCACTGCAAAATGTGCAGCAACACCTGAGATACAGTGAGTGAAAAATTCCACTGATCTCCCATTGACAAAAAGAGAGAGTGTGTGAGAGAGAGAGAGAGAGAGAGAGAGAGAGAGAGAGAGAGAGAGAGAGAGAGAGAGAGAGAGAGAGAGAGAGAGAGAGAGAGAGAGAGTGGGAGAGAGAAAGAACAACCTAAATCAGAACTCATCAGGATGTGGTGAATAGAATCACAGTGCCAAACCTTGAGCTATCCATATTTACCAACTCCCCTGCAACAGTGCCTGAGAAAGATTGAGTGGTTTTGCACAGAGTGAGAGCCTACGAACGACTGAGAGTGAACTCATGTAAAAATATGAGATGAATGGAAATAGAGACTGATGGAAAACCAAAAGATGAAGCCTTTTTGTGGCCTTGCTGGCTGTGTGCAACACCGTGTGTTTGAGCAATGGATTAGACAATTCTGTTTCTTTCAGATTGCCCAACAATTATCCTCCTGACGGAAGGAATGAGAAAGAGATGAAGTGACGAAGGAAGAGAACGGCACATCGAGACATTATGATTATGACTGAAACAGCAGTGTTATTTCTTCACTCTGTACAATTCGATTTTTTTTCTTTCCTAAACATTGCAAGAAAAGGAACCAATTTCAGACGTGAACGCATGTGCTTCTGATAGACAAGATGGTTAAGGACACTTTCAAAGTCTCTCATAATCTCTTGGGGCACAACACGAGTGTTAATTTGCTTTTTCCTCTTTCACCCACTCATTCGTTCAGATAGTCATGGTTGATACATTTAGAAGCGAACAACCTTCCAGGTAATTGATATCGGTGACGAGACGAGAAGATGCACCTGCAGAAATTATAACTCCTTCCTAATCTCCTGCTCCCATTTTCTCTCCAGAGCAAAAAAAGGAGAATAAACAGAGCAATAAAAGCATGTTGATTCACCAAGACACATGACACATTTATACTTTAGAAACAAAAGGACCTGAAAAATGTCTGATTACAAGGATATGCCAGAAGGGTCAAAACCCAACGCTGTCATTAAAAGAAAATTAGATATAGAACTCGCATCAGGATGAGTCAGAGCTACTTTATGCAGGTCGAATCTAAAATTATTTAGTATTATAATATGATTAAAATAGCGAGGACCAAGATGATTCTACCTGTTTCCATTTAAAATGCAAAAAGCTGAATAAGGCTCTTTACTTTAATACCACTCATCACCAGAGCCTTTAAAAGCCGCACCCCTGACATGCAAGCTCTCTCTGTGTGTGTGTGTGTGTGTGTGTGTGTGTGTGTGTGTGTGTGTGTGTGTGTGTGTGTGTGTGTGTAATTTATTCCCACTACATCAAAGAGTACCTAATGAAATAGCTCTTCTCTAGGTTTGGTCATGAGTGTGACCTGTGAGGCTTAGTACAAACACAACCCAATATTCAATCATTATTTCTAGAGTCCATCTAGATAATCTAAAATCAAAACATCCACCCTGAGCACAGACACGAGCCCACAACAAAACAAGGAAGGAGTTCTCCAATTAGGACTGTGATCAAAAGGGTCCGGCAGTGACCTTGTCTGGAGGGGGGCGGCATAAAGGAGAATGGCGCAAAGCAAATCTTTTCAGAGATTCAGCAGCACTAATGACTGAACAGTCTCATTATCCTCACAGGATTTTGACTAGAAAACGGAGCGAATGTGGCGCGATCCTGTGCCGTGCCTTCAATTTCAGTCTTGTCAGTAGCAAGAATCATAAATTAGGCATAATGCAAAGCTGATTAGAAGGTGTCTTTCACCTATTGTCTTCATTCCGGAAAACAGCTGAAAATAGCCTGCCTTAATTTGGAAAATGAATGAGTTGTATGAAGCTTTTTTAAATGTGCATTGGTGCAAAATAAAATATGATAATTGCACTGAATAAGCTTGATCTCCTTCCTGGATATGTATTCCTGATTACAGTATAGCACCACATGAGGGTAATACTGATATTGAAGTCAAACTGAAGAATTTCACTGAGCTGAATCATGTCTGTCTTGTCTAGGAGTGCATAAATCGCTTTCGCCCTGTTGACATAGAAAGATGAAAAGTTTCATTACCTTGCTGCTTACCTTAATCTTATGTTTTTCGCTATATACCAAACTTTAGACGTTAGAAAGCAGCAAACAACTTTTATAAACATACAGCAAATTGTTCTGCTGTGACAATATATACTAATCAACACTATACCAAACATGCAAATGTAACATTGATGTGTTACCACATTCTGTCATATATTGATATATATTTTCTTTTTTTTTTTTTTTTTTTTTGCAAGTGGAACTAAATTTGGAGGCGCTATAGCACATATCAGTCATGGTACTGTTGGAAATGTATCAGCATATTCCATGCATCAAAGCTGTAAATTTGCTTACTAATCCGAAAATCTATGATCATTGTAAAACAAAAAATTAATAAATACTGACACTGAGTGAATTTTGTTTGTGTGTAGCCAAGAAAATGTGTGTACGGGTAAAGTTTTAGTTACAAACCTGTTATAACCTGTTCAACCAATCCCCATACCTTTATTCTATCATCTTTCTCAGGCTACAGCCAGGTGAAAACATATCGCTTTCTTTTTATGTTGACCTTCTGTCCACATGTGGATGATAAATTTGTCCAAAGAAATAGACATGCCACTTAAATATATAGAAAACTTAAATATTCAGAGACCAGGATGTATTTTTAGTGATGTGACTAAAAAGTCAGGTACATCACTATGGCCATATTGTAATGCGGTGCATTGTCGGATTTTGTGGTTGTGTTGAATGTTCTACATTAAGCTGTCACATAATACATCATCCATCCACATATTATCCAATTTTCAAGAACAGTGGATTTAAATAATAAGAAAAATCATAGAGATTGCAGTATTAATCTCAGGGACAAAAAAAACATTACTTCGTCTATCCATTCAGCACTTTATCCTGCTCAGGGCAGTTGTGGATACAAATTGGTAAAACTGGAGGAAGAGGCGATGTACACCAAGGACAAGACACCAAAACATAACAGGGCACAAGACCATGCACAGTGGAGCAATATCCATATATATGATCATCCATCCATTTTCTTTACCGCTTATCCTACTCAGGGTTGCCAGGTCTATCCCAGGGGACTCCAGGCACATGGAAGGTGAAATGCTGAATGGGGTGGCATCTGATACAAACTGACATGCCATGAATTTGAATCTGTTAATGGCAAGAACGACATAAATATTGATCTTGAATTAAATAAAGTGCAGTTTGCACAATAGTTTCCATCCACAATCCATCAACAATACCAAGGACCCACCATCACCTCTTATTTGCCTCCACAAAGACTAACACTACATTAAGTTAAACCTCACGCTGTCATTTCATATGTGTTGCATTAATGCAATTAACAAAGACTGCTATATTGCAAACCTGCGCCTTGGACTTATTTGGGAAAAATTATTCACTTTTACATACCCTGCACAAGCTGTATAGGGG